>NW_027040683.1:7107500-7130000 GCF_037179485.1 Ochlerotatus camptorhynchus
GTGAATTCTGAACTGAACTCTTTACTGTAGGATAAGTCTTGTCCATCTGAACAACTTCACCGAAGACGGGAACATTCTTTCTAGTCAAGATGTTAGGTTAGGGCAAACAATTCTAAATGAAAATCACACTAGCGCTACCTAGTGAGTGATTTTTGAACCAAAATATTTACCTAAAGATAGGTCTTGTTCACAGCAGCGCCAGTAGTGTAGTGGTAAGTGTAATTATCTCTCACCCCAGCAGGCCTGGGTTCAATCCCAGTCGGCGCCGCCGGGATGTTCTGGGTGCAAACATTCATATCACGCGTTCTTATTGACTTCGTTCGGTAGCTTATTAACTAAAGTATCGTACCAAACGCATAATTTACCTGTTAACGCCGAAATCATGAATTTATTTGATGTTTTCTGCTTGATACGCCCAAAATGGGCGCTTAGGCCGAAGTAGTTCTCTGCCCCATGCAGATGGAAAATGACGTGTACATAGGGCTACCATATCAAAAACTTGAAAAGGAGGACAATTCATTTGAGGTTTGGAGATAAAGGAGGACAATGTTTGCTTTTCTTAAAATTAATGGAGAACAATGAGTTTTTATCAAACGTTTCAATAATTTGTGCGCTTTCTTAAAATTCATGATTTCAAAGATTCAATTGAGATTGTTCATAACTTGTAGTCGTTATTCAATTCATCTTCTCGTTATACTTCTGAAATATGCAACAAAGTAGCCTTTATAATTCATTGTTGATGCTTGGAAATGATCTAGTCTAGCTGTTTTGCATGAAAACTACAGCTTTACAGCCTTAAAACCATCCCAACTTTTATTATTGTTAATAATCAGGATACATGGCATCGCAGATTGAAACCAGCATGAAAATGGAACATCTAAGCTAATTGTTAATTTTACCATTGGTTCAGTATAGGATTCTAAACCAAAACCTAAAATCCCATAGAATCAGAATAGAATGTCGAAATCGAACACATGTTGGATTCAATTAGGCAGTTTTCCATTCCTGAATTTTACCTTACATTTTAAAGATGGGTAAATTTTCAAATAACTCTGACTTATTTCTGACAGATAAGCCATCCATAATGACAAACTCCATCTCGATCAATTAGTATAAGATATTTTTCGAAATGTCATAATTAAGTGTAAATTCCCCAATTGGATTACAGTCTAAGGCTGTGTTCCATTTGGTGAATTTTCACTTAAATTGGACTCTTCGAAAATAAATTATAATGTACGAAAATCCCTCTGTTGTTGATCGTCCGATTTTCGAGAAATAGTTTGTCAAAATTGATTGCTGGTATGTGAGAAATAAATCTGGTAGAATGGGAGGCTAGATGGGAGGTTTATTTGAAAATTTTCCATCTGTCAAATTTAAGTGAAAATTCACCAAATATGCCACAGCCTAAATATAGGGCTGTTGACAGCTGTAGTATACTGCTGGTTGTAACAAGTACGCTTTCCATATAGATAGTTATTTATTTAGTTAGTTCAGAATTCATATTTATACAATATACTCATTTTATCAAATTGCATGAAGTTTCGTTTTTTCAATTAAATTCATGAATGTGTTCACCGCCAAGGAATATCCACTCATGTTGAGTTACACTTGTCATACAAAATGAATTCCCTGCGTTCAGATGCAACCGCAAAATAAAATGTAACTGCCTGTTGAGCGTACCGACGCGACCACGTCGAGAAGCGGACATCGATCCGCCAAATTTCCATTTAAAATGCTTTGCGCCCTCCCCCTGAATTTCAGAGAGAAATTGTCTGGATACTTGAACAGCTCGTTAGAAGAGATGCGGCGAAGCCCTAACAATCAGGTGCACAATTGCGAGAATTTTGGAGTTCGTGAAATCGGACTTCGTACAATTCCACGATTCCGGGACAACTGAGGAATGTCCTAGCTTGAATCGTTCAATTCGAATCGACTTGTGGAAGAGGCGAGAGTGGTCAGTTTTCTTATCGTGTCGTGGTGTGTTTAAACAGGTAGTTAACGACATGAGAATCCCTAGTAGGATTGTTAAAACATTTCCCTTTCCTTTAGAGACAAGTTAGGCAAACTCTAGCTAGTGCAGTGCAGTGGGCGGCAAAGTGTGTGGATCCAGAAGTTCATGAGGTAAAGGTAGTAATTCCTAAACTACAAAATAGGTCGACTTACTAGCGTACGCGTGTGTTATCCCCATAGGTTTGTGGCAGCGAAGGCCATTTGCCACACCACCTTTCGTGAGAAACCGCTTTTGACCCTACCTGTCGATTTCGGAGTATCCCCGAGGCACACGTGGTCGGAAGAGGTCGCGTCCGTTAATCTACGCGACCTGGACAGGCAGGCCAAACGAAACCGTCATCGGTATCTGTCGGAATTCCGAACAATCAACGCAACACGTGGTTTTGGGTACGGACGAACGAACGCATGTGCCGCGTTCCCGCGTAAGCCCGCGCTTCCGGTGAGTGAGATCAATCAGCATCGTATGATCGCATCCGCGATAGTTTATGGACCGAAGTAGTGCGTACGCAGCTTCGGTACCGTGCACCGCCGTCTCCTCATCAAGCTGCAGCGACAAAAAACCCTAGGTAGTCAATCGTGAGTACATGCATGTAACCCATTTCTCGTTGTATCGTCCATGCGCATGAGACCGAACGAAAGTCCGTGAGAGTCTCACTGAATGGGTTCGAGATGGGAAATGACAGGTGGGCAGGAACTCACGGTCTCCCAGTGTTTGTGAGTTCTTTGCCGTTAATTTTCACGAAAAGTTTACTATTTTGCCATACAAAAACTCAAAACAAAAATTTTTGTCTGTGGATTTGGACAGTTTTTGACCTGTTGCATACGACCGGAAGGTGTATGCTGGTCACAAATGCCGTGCCAAACTGATTTCCTACGCAATTAATTAATCTTTGATGTGAATTTTGCTAATGAACACGATGAGCATTTCTTATAGCAAAACTTGCCATAACAAAATGGGCGGTTCATTTTAGTAAACAAACTAATACTTCTTCCGACTCTGTCACCTCTCTTACTCGCCTAGAGCTTAGGTAAAGGGCAAAAATTGTGATGTTCCCCTAAATAAATACCGTTGAACACCCAATTACATGGTTTTCTTATGATAGCGTACTAGGAAAAGCTCTCAGGTTTGAACGTCTTCGGGGGTTTCCATGTCGTTCCGTTCGCTTTGGTAGTTTACTGGGATGATCAGCCCGATTCTGATCTCTGGCGTCTCTCGAATCTTAACAGTTGGTACGATAGATCGTTCTGGTTAGGCCCGTGATGAAAACCCCGCTCACGTGACTTCTGTTCTGGACAAATTGTTGTTCTTGTGCACCTGTAATTTTTAGGGAATTCGCGGGAAATCTTCTCGGGCGAATCTTTCCCGCAGCCAGTCAGCATTCTCCCCGTATTCGGGAAACATCGACCCAATCCTCAGGAAGGTCTCAGGCCAGGCAAACCTGCAATCTGCTGGGTGGTCTCCCTTTGGGAGAGGTGCTTAAACCACCCATGTTGTGAACGGAAAGCTCGACAGGCTGGCGGGTTACATGGTCCAACTATCAAATGGCATAATTAAACAAACGTGCCCTACAAACAACGCTCTTTGAAATTTTTTTTTTATAAATATGTTACTGGAAAAAAGGCAAAGACTAAAACGGAGGACATTTTGTGGCAAAAGGAGGATATAGAAAAAAAAAATTGAAAGAGGAGGACATGTCCTCCATTAGGATACTATATGGTAACCCTACGCACATCACATTGATATTGCTGTTGGAGACAAGATTTTGGTGAGGCGTTCAAAGAAGGACCACAATTTATGTATCTTCGAATAATGCACCAACATTATTGCTTGTGGTGGGACGAACGAGATCGAAAGTGACAATTAACTTCTAACTTCTAGTAAACAGCTGAAGCGCAAAGTTTCACACCTCCAGATGGCTGAAACTGAGAGCATGCCAGAGCAGACCAATCAACCAGTTGATGAAGAACAAAGCACGCACGCGGACATGGATGCACCAACGGAAGAGTCATCATACGGTGAAGATGTAGGTGTCCCTGCAAAACAGAAGCTTGCTGATCCAAAAAGTTTTAGCGATTATGTCCCTTATTGATTTAAAAGAAGGGAGGGGTGTGGAATCTTGCCCCTCACCGTGCTACGTAAGTGGTAAACCTCAACATGAAAAGACATTGGATGAAGAGAGGGAGAGAGAGTGAAAGGGAAGGGAAAAGGAGACTGGGGAAGAAAACATGGCGCTAGGAGGTCGGCAGGGATTTGCGGAGAGAAGTCTCGCATCACTTTTCAATAGGTCCTATTTACATTGATCGATTCTCTTCATCGATTTTCTCTTTGGATCGCGACGGCCGTGTTAAGAAATTGTAGCCGAGCTATTAGCGATAGAGAGAGTCGATGAAAAGAAGCGATGAATGTAGATTGGTTTATTGGAAAAGTGACGCGAGAAGAGTGCTATAATTTACGGTGCGAATAAACTGTTTATAAATAATAAGTTACTGTTTTATTGAACAATCCGGATATTACAATTACCTTCAACACATTCAACACCTTTGTAAATTGCGTTTTTGATTCCAAGTACGATATGGAGCTCAGGTGTTGGATAAAGCAGAACAGTTCTTTGATTAGGAGCTCCACACAACATTGGTTTTTAAACACACTTATAAATATGCTTTGCTCGTTTATCAACAGCACCTTCAGTCTTCCATTTTTCGTAACTTGTGTTGATTATTCCATCGTTCTTGGAACTTTGCTCTCTTGAGAAAGCAGGCTTTCTTGTGCAGCTAAATGGACAAGGATATGTTGAACTGAGACCCATGATAGCTAGCAAAAGATTGATGATTTTTAGGTCACCTGCGACAACCGCTTCCAATTTGTCCAAGTGTCAACCAAACTTGTACAATATTGGTGTACTTTTCTGCAAGAAGAAACAACTTCTTCCTGTATCGTTAAGTCCATTCCCCCTTTTTCGCTCCTTTTCTGTGATAGACAACGTAATCTTAAATGAGCCTCCTCCCCCATCTGCTCCTATCTTATAGAGTACTTTCCAAAGTCGATGACGCATCGATCGAAAGAACTGCTGATGAAGAACAATGGTTGCTTAAAATGTTCATTCAGTGGTGCCGCTCGAACAAGCTTGTCATCAGCGTCGCGAAGTGTCATGTGATGACCTTCTATCAGTCCAAAGACCCGATATTTTATGAATGCCACATCTATGATACTGTTCTTAGCAGAGTGGATCAAGTGACGGATCTTGGTGTCGTATTGGACTCGAAACTAATCGTCAACTTGGCTTCATCTCTAAGATTGCAAAGGATTTCACGGATCCACACTGTCGAAAAGCATTGCATTATTCACTCGTAAGGCCGATCCTAGAAAATGCTTCAGTTGTATGGACCCCAACTGACGTAACATGGAACCTACGAATCGAGCGTGTGCAAAAAAGATTCATACGGCTTCCGCTCAGGGACCTACCGTGGGGTGATCCTTTGAACCTTCCAGTGTATCCCGATAGATGACGTCTGCTTGACCTCAAAATGCTTGACCAAAGACGTAAGCTACAAAAGGCTACGATTGCTCTCATCTTCTGTCACTGTTTGTTTTTCGTGCTTCAGGTAGGATGTTACGTCACCAATCCCTGTAGCAACCGAGCTTTCATCGTACTCTCTATGGCTAGAACCAGCCTATTTATGCAATGGTTCGTATGTTTGTATCCGTCTAGTCCGCGTTTGATTTTGGTATGTTCACACCTCAATTTGTGAATAGATTAAGAAAACTGAACTTTATTTAAGATAACGAATAGTTTATTCATTTAGACAACTTTGTCGGATGAATTATTAAATAAAAAAATAAATACCAATATTAATTGGGCACTAGAGCTGCTGGCACCCAGCATCAGCAAAATTGTTTATAGGACTTCAGCAAAATAGCTCATAATCGAAGCTTATCTACTCTCCTCAAATTAGGTTCATAAATTTACTGCCCCTTTCAATTGGGCTGGGAAAAGATTGGATGCTTCATCGCCTTTTCTCACTGACGTAAGAATGAAGCCCCAGTCCAATGTGCAAAAATCAAAGCCCTCACTTCCACTGTTGTCCCAACGAAACGAAATAAGCCCCACCGTAAGAGGCTAATAAACTCAATTTACTGGTACCATTACTTATATTTATAGTCAATCATTAACTTTCACAGCCCCTTTATCTAGATTCCATTCCGAATCGGTCATCGATTAGTTTGTTTTCTTTCGCAGCCAGAGCAGTGGCAGTAGTGGGCCAAAAGACAATGAACCATTTTTGTGTACGTCCCCCTCGCGCCTGTCGACCGATAGACAAATGCTGAGACCCATAACAACATCCTTCCCATTGAGTTTGAATTTCTTATTTACTGCTGGCATGGCATGTCGTGTGCGAGGAGGTTCTTTCCCACGAATCCACCTACCTACTGCTTCCGACTTCCGTTCCTGGAATGGATTTTTTCGTTGCTCTAGGAAAAAAGCAGAGGTCGAATCATGAATCGCAAAAGACGTTCTTCGCGTGCCCCTCTCCCTCTCGCTGGTTGAATGAACATTCCACGTTGTCAGGCGTGTGCTTGTTAGTGATGCAATCGACATGTTTATGGCATATTTCTGTTACTATTGAAAATGCCGAGCGCTTAACTAGGTCGATTCGGTCTACTACCAAGTAAGCAGTAGGAAATGTAACGAGCTGTGAAATCGAAGGGTTCTGAACGAACGAAAGCAAAGGGGTGTGGGGATTCGTGACTTTGGATTCATTGTTTGGATGCCTCCTGCAGAAAATGCAAAATTCCTAACAATGTACCCGTACAGCAGAACTTTATTGCAAGGATGATGGGCAACGGACGAAGGAGTTATCGGAAAAGTGAGATATTGTTCCACACATAAATTTCTTCCAAGGAGTTTATTTGGTTATCATAAGCATAAAATCCGCCAGCTAAAGGACTCATACTAGCGATTTTTTTTTCATATTTTCAACAAAGGAAGTTGCAGAAGAGTGAAGCGATGACGACTACGACAACGCCGTCGACGACTATCCGTCATCCTCAGCATCCTTCTCGACTTGTGAGAGTTCGCTCCTTGTTTCGAATCTTGACGCCGACCGCCACCGTTGATGAATATGTGGAAAACGTGCTTGTTTTAATGGTAATATATTTATTATGTATATTCACCCCAAACTCACCATTCCCCACAGTCTTCCTCAATGAGCACCGGATATGTGCGAAAACGAAACGAAATGAAGGAAAGAACAACAAGGGAGAGCGCCCACTTGTGCAATTTATGAACCGACGCCGACGACGACGCCGATGACGACTTTCCGGGAATGGTTTGAGCCAGCAGCCGGAGAAACTCAAGTGGCTGGCTTCTGTGCGATGCCTGCATTCAAACACACTCCTTTTTTTTTGCCCCCCATTTTGCTTCTTGCACGGACAACTTCCAGCCTTCCTTAAGAAAAAGGAGAGTGTGGGACAAGTCGTGTGCGATTATTTATGTTTGAATGAGTGATGATGATAGCTGCCGTGATGAACAAGTAGCGAGTCTGAGACGACCGACGACGACGTTTCTCGCCACTTGAGTCGTGTTCGTTAGCTCAAGTGGTGCGGAGGTTTGCCCGTGGAAGATCCTTCCTTTTTTCATTTATTTCCCCATAGAAGGGGGAAAATGTGCTTTCATAGGACTAAGACTGATAGCTTTGGGTGGACTTTAGGTGGGAAATAATACGGTTATACATTGTGTCGGTTCCATTAAGAATGCGTAGCCATATTTATGATTTTGCGTGCTGAAATTATTAAGAAAATGAATGTAGTCTGATGAAAATGATTGGAGGATTGTGGAAAGATGTGCAATCTAATAAGTATTCTGTGAAAAGTTGGCTCCATGATACGAAGGAGTTTGGGATTGAATAAACCGGGGCGTTTTTTAGCATATGGATTTGGAGATGAAGTTGAAAAAACCTATCAACTCTGCCTCCAACAGTTGTAAAAAAATAATTTGAAACTAGAACCCAATTTGGTCAACATGCAATTTTTTTGTTTCACATGACCGATTCGATTTCGTTTGAATGCCTATCATGAAAACTAACATGAACCATGTTAGCTCATGTAATAGGTAGTATCGGTAGCTGGCTTCCAAATCAAACCAAGAGTTTTTACGGAGGACGACGATGAATCCAGTTCAAAAGCTTTGAACGCACGCCAGAAGTTCAGCGCTATTTGAGCTCTATTTTCGCAGAATGAAGCCAGCCGAATTCGTGAGATTTGTCAATTCTTTCACGAGGACCCATTCGCTGAAGGCACTTTGTTGCTAAATACGGTGCAGAGTTTGTTCAATATGTAACGGTAGTCAGATTGTACGTTTTGATGGGTTCATTGGGTCCAGTAGATGCATGTTAGGAGAAGACCTGCACGGCAAACCTTTATCATCCTGTACATTTGCAACGTCTACGAATCTCCGGAAGCGAAAGTGTAGTGTAATGGAGATCATCTTGCACAACCGGTCCAACCATCAATCCGTCGTTCAGTGAAATAACCGTTGAGATCCTGCATGATGCGGCAAACACGACATGGAGTTTGGTAGTCGTGCTGTCAGGCATGATATGGCAAATAATATGCTGGTTCTTTCTTTGCAGGAACTTCCTCCAGAAGACCCATTTACAAATACTCGTCGGTGAAGTCACAATATAAAGATTGTACTCGAAAAAAAAGTAAGAGGTTGTTTCCAAGACTCGACCGTAGATTTGACGTAGGATTACATGCTCTGTATCAATATTTAGCGACTATGTTAGGGAAACCACTTTTTGCAGGCAATAGGTAATAATTTTGATAACGATTGCAACAGTTGGACATTTTGTAATTTTGCAGCTTTGTAGAAAAATTACAAATCGATTGGCTTGCTTAGAATTAAAATCCATCCGCTATTGACAGAGTTATAAGTGGTCAAAACCTGACCACGTTTGGTAACGCGGTCGATTTTGTTTTTTTTTTCTTTTATTGTATCCCTAATATGTTTCCGAGAGACGTAATCCTATGTCAAAATGTAAACTTTGCGGGAAACGATGTCATAACACTCGAATGCAATTTTGTGAAATATGAAGTAAAACAAATCCTAGCTAGTTCTGCATGATGGTTTTGTTTGATTGTTTATATTTTTAAAGTCGGCGGGAAAAACCAGCTGGCGAAATGTGTTTTTTTTTTAATGATAACTCCTTGCTTGAAAACAGGCAAAAACTCACAAACAGGCTGTTTTTCCATGGTGTACAGAGTGCTAATTCAATAATCAATTAATTATCTTAACATTTACTTGCAGATAATTCATAAATGTTGGTAACATAGAAGAAATGGATGTAATTTTGGCCTAAATGCCCCTAATTTGGGCTCATAAATAAATTCAGCAATCGACACAATTTTAAATAGAAACCAAAAATATCCATTAGTACCTTCCCAATGACGCTTTCATCTGGATAAAATTGATAAATAGCAGATTTTTAACGATGGGCCCAATCTTAGATCCAAAGGCCAACATTAGAGCCATTTCCCGTACAAAAAAAAATCTATAATCCATATTAAATTTCCTATGTAAGCGCCGATCGAAACAAACTTTTTGACGTCACTACTGTAGAACCGCCCGATGCCTCTTGGTTCGTTTTGCTTCAACCAACTCCGTGTACCTCCAGTGATATTCGTATCGCAACTAACTCGATACTGCTTGTAATCATCCTCTCGTTCCTATTGTTCTCCAATACGTATACAGGGATGTATTTTAGCCCAACCATATAGAGGCGTTCTTCTGCATAACGCATAATATTACTGAACTCTACATCCCTTCTTCAGTCCAACCAAACAAAACAAAACAAACGCACAGGCTAGCGCACGTCACACCTGCATATACTGAAACAAATCAGAAGAACAAAATCAACAAGGCAAGACACATACACACAAAATATGAGCATAACTGTAGCTCCGAAATACTCCAACAATCAAGATCATCACATTCTACATCAATCCTACCAGCTAATTGTGCTTTTTTAGGAGAATATAAAACCTCCTTATATTTTATTTTGTATCAGTTTCTCATCGTTCAATAGATTGAATACATTAAAATAATGGACGGCTTCTATTCGATATGATGGAAATGGGCACTGATGCCACAGTAGTGCTCTTCCCTATTAAGACTGTTAATCGACTTTTACCGCATTATTTCTTACGTTGGACAATTAAGTCACTTTTCCAATACAAAGAGCACCCCAAGGAGCACACGTACACCGTAATAAGTTTCATATAAGTAACCGCAACTGTTCAGCGACAAGTGTGCTACTCGCTCACGCTCTCACACAAGCTTACTTCTGCAATCAAGTTCGTGTTCTATGGAGTACTTCCTTAGCTATTTATGCCAACCAAAGATCAGCAACATTAATGTCACCACGACATTTATAAAATTTGCAAGATCACATCCTGAATTTAACTTATTGCTAAGAGTTAGACCATAGAGCCTTATTCCTATGTGATACCAAAAAGATTAAGAATCAGGTCTCTGTGTTGCCCTCGGTGTTTTAAATCAGCACTTGATCTCAAATAAAAATCTACAAACACACGTATTGAATAGTTTTCTTCAGTGGATTGACTGCCAGCCATGTTTTTGATGCTATAATCTGCCCTGTCCTTTTGGTTCAAACATGATTTTCCATCTTTTAATTCTTCTAAATCCTGGTCTCACAAATCATAATCATTCTATCCGGAGATGAACCATTTTACGGTTAAAAATCTCTTAAATAAAGGAAATCAATCAATCAATCATACTATTTCTTCTTACTTCGTTTGTTTTCTTTTTTTGTCTATTAAAGTCCAATTTCCTTAAATCAGTTGCTTTCTGGTCTATCAGATAGTCCCCAATAATTTGCACTATGATCTGCAACACTCTCGCACTTCAACCCTTCGACTCGCCTTGCGGTCATCTGTTTCAGCTATCATACAATTACCAATACTTTCAGCTTTCCAATCGACTCTTCAGTGCAAAGCTGGTCTAGCCTTGGGTGTAGTGGTGTAGTATTAAATGTAACTTCCATGTGTGCTACGAAGTTATCATTAAGTCTCACACTCTCCTTTGTTTTTCAACCTACGACTGAGCTAACAATATTCATGTGACTCACACTCCCATGCTTTTTCTCTGGTTCTTCAGTAGTGATGTCCTATTACTACTACTCGATTAATAAAAATTCATTTAATTGAGAAAATCGGACATCACTATACTCTTCAGCCACGTTTGCTGGTAAATTTCAGATTAATCATGCGCTACAGTCTGAAACAACTGGTCTCGCTCACTCACTTATCAAACAGCGCTCAGATCACCTGTCTCGCTCTTGCTCTTCAGCCTGTAGGCTGGCGTAGCAATGTGGTAGTGCGCTTCAGTGTTTCACTGGACTCGCTTTTTCCCGTAGCGCTTCGGTTTACAACCGGACTCGCTTGTGCTCTGCAGCTCATCAGCTGGCCTAGCAATGTAGTACCTAATGCGCTTCAGTATTTCACTGTACTCGCTTTTTTCCTCTAGCGCTTCGGTTGAACACCGGACTCGCGTAGCACTGCAGCTTCTTAGCTGGACTTGCTTCACCATAATTTATGTTTCCACTGGTGCATATTTAAACATAAATCATTAAATAACCTCTACGTACCGTATCCAAATGAAATTATCCTCCATCTCTCCAGTCACCGATCTCTTTATAAAAACTCGTACCGGCTTCGCCAAATTGTAGAACCGCCCGATGCCTCTTGGTTCGTTTTGCTTCAACCAGCTACTCCGTGTACCTCCAGTGATATTCGTATCGCAACTAACTCGATACTGCTTGTGATCATCCTCTCGTTCCTATTGTTCTCCAATACTACCAGACGTATACAGGGATGTATTTTAGTCCAACCATAAAGAGGCGTTCTTCTGCATAACGCATAACCCAAGTAACCACAAGCATTAAATCAAAGTCAGGAATTGGTCTTTATAAGACATTATTAGTGCTCAGGAACCATTTAGTTGCATTTGCATTACTTGCAAGTTATAATATGGACATACTAGTGCCTACAAGCATTATTCAATATGAGCACTTTTTCTCTAGTCTTAATGATAGATATAGGGCTAGTGTTTTGAGCTTGTAAACTCTGATGTTATATTGGCTTACAAGCATACAAATGCGGCATTACATGTTTGTAAAGTGCTTATTATTCGCCTTGAGAGCACTTCGGTTTTGACATTTTCGATTCCAGCCGTAGTTAACAAAAATGGATTCTTTTGAAAAATGGAGAAAAACATTAAAAAGTGGAAATTACCGTCGTAAAGTGAATAATTACCGAAAACTAAGAACTGGGTGTGAATATGAATATCTAAACAATAAGGTGTGCGAAAGTGTGCCCTCGAGTTTTCAGGAAAATTTCTCGGATGAACAGGTTACCTCATCGTATACAGAGGATCTACCGGCACTGTTCAATCTCGATGAACATAGTTCTGATGACGATTTAGATGTACAGAACGAATGTATTGATGAATACAGTCCTGATGAAGCATCTGACTCTGAGTTGCAGGATGCAGAAAACCGTGGAATAGCTCAGGACGATGTTTGGATAGAAGCCGATACATATGAGGATAAGAGTTTGAGTACTTTTCTTCGAAATTGGAGCTTAGAATTCAATATATCGCAAAATGCAATGAAGCCTTTAATGCAAAAACTTGCTCAATATGATCGAACCCTCCCCAACTCTCCAAGACGATTGCTTCGTACACCAAGAACCAAACCTACTATTATCAACATTGAAGGAGGTGAATACTGGCACCAAGGCGTCGGTAAACACGAATAGGTTTTGGTTGTCATGACTATCAATAATGTTTATGATTTTGTATCTTCGCAGAAACTTGTCTTCGCCAAACCATCTATACTTTATCGGAATCATGCACAGTTAGTATAAACGTGAATATTGACGGCTTACCAATATTCAAGAATGGGACACATCAAGTTTGGCCCATACTGTTTAATATCCATGGTAAACCTGACGTTAAACCAATGATAGCTGGCATGTTTTACGGTCGCAACAAACCAAAAAAGATTGAACAATTCCTGAGTCCATTTGTCACTGAAATTGTACCTATACTGCAAAATGGCATTCATATAAATGGAATAAAATTAAATGTGAACATTCGGGCGATGATTTGTGACTCACCTGCAAGGGCATTTGTAAAAGGTATAAATCATGTTCACTTTCTGAACTAACGAAATATAAAAACATGAATTTATATCTACAGGTACAGTCAACTTCAATTCTATTCATGGATGCCTCAAATGCTGCACGATTGGCCAACATTCACCATTACTTCGTAATAATATCTTTCCACAAACTTTAGCAAAGAAACGCACCGACGCAGGATTCCGTAACAAAGAATATGAAGGCCATTATCAAGTATACAAAATTCGTGAAAATGGAAAAGTCAAACGAATTCCTGTTACCACACCACTTTTGCAGCTACCGATTGATATGGTCGAAGATGTAATTGTTTCTGATTCATTGCATCTGTTACATCTAGGTATCATGAAGCGATTATTAATAGCGTATAAAGATGGCCATAACGGGTCCGATGATAGAAAATGGCCAAGTAGTGTAGTTGAAGCAATGACAGGCATCTTACTGTCAATAAAATTGCCAGTTGAAATCCACAGAGCAGTTCATGGCATCGATTGCTTAACCCATTGGAAAGCATCAGAATGTGCTTCATTTCTTCATTATATTGGCGTTGCAATCCTTAAGCACTTTGTTGATGACAATCATTATCAAAATTTCATCAAGTTGTTCTGTGCAGTTATTATTTGTTCTAATGATTACTACGGAAGATTTCTACCGGTTGCTCAAAAGTTATTCGAACAGTTCATTTCAAACTATCATACATTATTCAATTCAATTACAAGTAACACACACAACTTAGTTCACGTGGTTGATGAAGTAACTCGTTTTGGATCTCTATCAACTATTTCTTCAAACCCGTTCGAAAACCATTTGTTCCACATTAAAAAGATGGTTAGATCAGGAAAGCTTCCTTTGCATCAAATTATCAACAGTAAACAGTAAGTGAAAGAAATTATTCAAATTCTTCTACCAATGTTTCAAAACAAACCTATCCTTTGTTAATGTATGCATTTAAAACAGATCCACTTAAATTTGCTTGTATTAAACTATCTGAAAACTTTACTTTGAACAACAATTTTGCTAATAAGTGGTTTCTCACAAAAAATAGACGCATTGTTGCTATGGAATTCGCAGGCGCAGATGAAATTTGCGGTACAGAATTATATTCAGTTGAAGAACTTTTCGATAGTCCTTTTCCGTCTACAAACATTCATGTGTTTAAAACATCTTGCAATCTCACGTTTAGATCAACAAAAGCTTTTGAAGTTAAAGACATTCTTTGTAAACTAGTTGCTGTAAGTGTTTATAATGAAACTGTATTTATTCCTTTACACCACACACTGCCATCAAACGAACGTTTGTAATTCAGTTTAATAAAAGTCATCCATATCTCATGAACTTTTTATTTAATTCATACAAATCATAGTTCTGTGAGGTACTGATTACATGTCTGGAATAAAGAATTAGCAGACAAAAAATAATCGCATTAAGAAAAAAACATAGGAAATTAAAATGACCAATATTAAAACAGTAAACCCACATGGCAATCGTTAAATTATCAAATTTAAAATAAACGTTTAAAGCAACAACAACAAAACAGTTTTAAAAAGCTAAGGTAGTATTACCTTCAATCAAATTATTGTAGCTCTTGCAACAAATACTCCTCGACAATAACTTCCGCCTGGCTGACAGCATAATTATCTTCTTCTCCTTCTCCTTCTCCTTCACCACCATGATCAATGAAAAGGACATCGGGGTTCGTATCGACATCGTCCTGTATCTCCATCTTGACTACTGGTTTGTTCCGGATTTGCTTGCAGTGCTTTCTCGCTACTGAGGTTCGTGTTCCTTTAATCTCTTCGAAGCGCTGTTTGGCATTTTTCAAGCATCGATGCAAGAATCTCTGACAGTCGGTAAGAGCAAACGTTGGGTCAGAATAGATCACAACTTGGTAGAACAAATCAATCACTTTCACATACTTATGAAATGCAATTTTCGAGATGATTACGTCATCGTTCTTCTTGTTACGGCTTGTCCCGGTCCACGAGCATCCCATCAAGAATTGTCTATCGAAGAAATAATCCACTATCTGCAAACAAACGGTCCATCCATCACCAAAGTAACGATCCTTGCCATGAATGGATCCTAGAGATTCCACGATCGACTCAACAAATGCTTCGTTACTTGTGTTTTGCTCCAGACTTTCGAGTTCATCCAAACAATGCACTGGTGTCAACGTAACTTTCCTTAATTGAATAAGATTACTCGGCTCAGCCGGTGGGGGTTTTTGAACTGCCAAGACGTCAACTTTGGCATTCAATTGCGACAGCAGAGAGATACATCGGGTGACCTGAACTTTTGTAGTATCCTGTCCTTCCGAAAGACTTGTCATCTCATATCGAACAAGTTCCAGTTCCTAGCGTACGTTTGAGATTTCATCAGTAATGGATTGTATAGCATCGGCTGGAGGACTACTCTCAAAGAGCTGTTGAATAGATTCATGATCGACGTGCGATGATGATCCTGGTGCTGTATCGACTTTCGGTGCTGTTGGCTCAACCTCTAATTTTGATGCTTGAATCGCTCTGAACAACTCTGCAGCACTGTTGTCAGTTCTCAATTTCTTCCGAGGCTCATATTCTTCTGTATCAGATTGTATCTCCATTGCTTTTTGTTCACGAAAGGCCTAAAGTTATTAAGGGCCTGTTCATAAACTACGTAGACAGTTTTTTGGGATTCTTGACCCCCCCCCCTCCCCCTGCGTAGACAATTGTCCATACAAATGTTTTTAAATTTGTATGGGCCATAGATAATTGTCAACCCCCCCCCCCCTAAACTGTCTACGTAGTTTATGAACAGCCCCTAACCACCATTAGCTTGGTGAATCGTTAAATTTACATGATTTTTTTTTACCTCGGAATATGTTCTGAAGTTGCTCCGTTTTTGTTTGCATCGATGAGTAGACAGCTGTGTTTTGTCGATTTTCACGGTGGGATCCTTTTTCGTCTTCTCCAAGAGACGGTATCCTGATACACCCTTTGGCCAGTAGCACAAATCGATACCTTGCTGATAGTTTTTGGAGGTGGATGCAACATCTTTCCATCCGTTTTTAACAACCCACTTGGATGGAAGAACTGACAAGAAGTGGTCTCCATTCTCGTAAGTTTGTACGATGCAATAATTGTCGACTGACATTTTTCCTGCAACAAAACAACAATTCATAAATTTCCAGCATATTTTCAATATTATAACAAGTTATTATTTGAAGAATTACCTAGCTTTAAGAGACGAATTATATGGCGATTGTTTTTGTTTTCACTCTCACTTTTACGCCATGCACGATCAAGCTGTCAGATCAGTTGCTTGCTTCAGAAAAGATGCCGCGCGAATGAAAATGTCATGTGTGCCTTTATAGTCTATTGCTTGGAAAAAAGTTAAACCAGTTTTATTTCTCACGAATGAAAGTTTACGTACGGATCATGGAAAACAAAATGAAAAAAGTAGTTTGTCTTTCTTTATCCTTGGTATCCGTGAGTGAGTATTTATTTGCAAGAAAATCACTGTTTTCCGTTAATAGAATTATTTTTCAAAGGAATACGACCTTTTGGTTTACACATCAATTCACTAATTGATATTTTCCGAGATATTTTCGATGAGTGGAATGTCATCAACGTTTTGCGACTGTGTATTTGTATCTCCTATACTACCCATAATCGCATATCAGTCCCATCTTTGCTTGATTTCCTATCCATATGGGACTGACATGCGATTATGGGCAGTATAGATCATCCAGATGAGGCACGCCCCAGAAAAAAATCAGGAATTCAAGACACCGGTTCGAAACTCACAAGTTACTAATTTAAAAAAAAAACTCTCTGAAATATGCAGGCAAGAGATGTAATCTGATCACGATTGTGTGTGAGAGAGAGACAGTTGATATCGACTTTCCTTTTTTTGTTTTTATTTTGAGATAACTTTAATCCAGCATCCATCACTGCTGTGCTTGCTTACAATAACTTTGACATTTATTTCAGTACTATATAGGCATAATATAAAACCACATGAAAGCTATACTTAGGCATTATCTAGGCTAGCTATTTCGCCTTTTTCAGCTTTAAATCAGTATTTGAAAAATCTATAAAGCTGTACAGCTGTAAATGAGTAGTTCTATATGTGGTTAGTTAGCTGAAAAATTGCCCCTTTTTAGTGCTTATCGGTTACTTGGGAATATTGCTGAACCCTACAACTACAAGGGTGATTAATCATTTTGTCAAGCTTCTGCATTCATGTTCCAACAGATGTCACTGCTGTTGTTGGCAGTGGCATCTATCGGAAACTGCACGTAATTTGTTTTCCAGTAATTGTTCACAGAGGACAGTGCAGTGCAAAACATGTCTGGTACCTCTATATATGCATTTAGATTAGCAACCGCAGTCCCTCCTTCTTTACACATTCTGCACTCATGATAGCTCACCCCTCACAGGAATTCCTTCCGAATTGTATGAATGGGGCAGGGCAGAAAGTATCGTTTGTGCAGAATATGTAAAAAATGAGGGACTTAGAATGTTAATCTAAATGCATATATAGATGTACCAGGCATGTTTTGTAGTGTCAGGTACTCTATTTTGTAATCTATGAAAGGGAAATCACTAATTGGGTGTCATAAAATAACATGGCATGTTGAGAGATTGAGCTCGTGAGAGCTAATTTTCTGTCTCAAATTTGAATTTTTTGGCTTTCTGGGGATTGGTAAAACTGTACGGGGAAACATCATCTATATTAAACAATAATTTCCGGGACAAAAATGAATGTCCCTGACTAATTTATTTAGCTTGTCGTTCACTTTTTTTTACCTGAATATGCACCTAAAGCGAATAATTCCCACTTCTCTCAAATTATTATTCGCGAAAAATCGGCAATTGACGTGTTTGTTTACAAATACAATTACGCCCAAATCTCAAATCACTCCGGATGTATGTGGATTTTCTTCCTACCAGTGGAACAGCGCCGTCTCTGGAAAATGGCCGGACGATATGATTAATCTCACCAATACATTCGGCACCTACAATTCCACACCTTCTATAGACCAGGTTGAGCCTTGATAGCTAGCTGCTTGCGGGAACTGATGACCTGGACAAATGTACAAATAATACTCTTTAAAAAATTTATGGTGGTCTTGAATAGGACCGTTTTATCGTGATGGTTGAGTAATGCTGAGCTGAGCACGACGAGCTACTGATTCCCATCCTAGCCTAGCGGTGGGACTTCCTCGTTCTCTATGGTTGCTCATGTGAGCTCTGCAGCTCGCTGCTTGTAGGCAGCCTTTCGTTGTTACTGGAGAACAATGTTCAACGCTACACGCCGAAAGCACTCCTGCTGCTACTACTGCTGCTGCTGATACCGATGACCGAACACTACCACACACCGTAATTGAATGAGTACCGTTCAGTGGGACCGCATGGAATTCGATTTTTAAGAATGTGTTAGGGAATGCGCTGTTTGCAGGCAATCGGTGATAGTTTTGATCACCATTGCAACAGTACCCAAGTAACCAAAAGTTCCGCATTCAACGATTAAAATCACTTCCAATTTCCATAAAGTTCAAATAAAGTTCCGACAGAACTTTCAAGCCACATGAAGCAATCCGCAGAAGTCTTTATTAGTAACAAAATGTAATGTACGGAAGTATGAAATGATCAGTGGCCCGAATAAATCATAATCTTATATTTATGCAGTGCATCAGTGTTACCAGAATGTTTTAAAGCTTATCGGTATCAAAGATTTAAAAAAAAAATCGGTATTTATCGGTATTTACTATTTTAATTAATTTTAAAGTTTTGCCGTTTTTGAAGGCGAAGTTTTTTATCTTTTGGACTATGATTGGAAAATTCCGGAAGAAAACTCCGGAGAATGTTTGAATTAGCTTCTGGAGGAAGCTGCCAGCTGAAAACAACATCCAAAGAAAGGAGAAAGCAGCTCTCCTGGAGGAAATTTGACTTCCAAGACATAAATTGAGAAACTTCTGGCAAAAATTTAAAGAAACATTCAGAAAAATTGGGATTTCACAGTCAAAGGAAGGCAGAAAAGTTTCGGAAATCGGAAATAAATTCCAGAAGTAGCCATTTACAGGGGAAGCCAGAAGGAGCTCGGGAAAAACCTTCCAATAGAAGTAAAAAAAAAAACAACTGGACAAAATTCCAGAACTAGACGAAAGAAATTTCTGGGAGGAGTTAAATTGAACTGAGAAGACGGAAGAAACTTCCTAAGGTAGATTGGAAAAAAAAATCTAGAGGTAGTCGGAAGCCAGAGCGCTAACGGAACAGTCGAATGAAACAAGGACATAATTCCGGAAGAAAGAGCTCTTGGGGGATGTTCTAATGATCCAGAAAATTTTCCAAATGGTCATAAAACATCCCTGAAGACCCCAGAATGCCCCTGAAGTTTTCGGAACATTCCTGAAATGTACTAAGGAATATTTCATATTTTTTCTCGGGCTGTTTTGGAGTACTCTGATCATCTTTGAAACACTTGGATTATAATACTTCCCTGATTATAATGAGACTACCGCAATATCTCTAATAAACTTTGAAGGTCTCTAGACTTTCTTGAAGATTACAAAAAAAATTAAGCGCTCCCACAATTTTCTTGAATATATTGTAACAGCAGCATTAAAGTTCTCTGATCTTCCCGATTTTTCTAATTTTTAAAAGTTATCAACACTGCAAGCACGGAACTTCCCATAAAATGTTCTCACAATGTGCTTATGTTCATGTAACTTCCCTTACGTTTCTTAAATTTGCATGAGCCCCTCGGAACATTGCTGAAGTTTTCGGAAATTGCCTGAGTTTCTCGGAACTCCTTTAAAATTTCAGCGATTCCTTGAAATTTATTGATCTGAACATCAGCTCGGAGCTTCCTTAAGTGCTCTCAATTCTCCTGAAACTTATGGAACTGTCCTTAAAACCATTAAATTTTCCAGGAGTTCTTTGGACTTGTGAAGCATCCAAAATATTTATGACGTTTCCTTAAGTTCCCTGGACTTCGCTGGACCGGGTTTTAGAATTTTAACAGAAGTTATTGAAACATTCTTCAATTTATCGAAACTTACTCAAAATTCTGGATCCGCAAAATCTGAAAGTATCCCTGAAGTTCCGGAAAAGTTAAAAACTGGCGGGAAAAGATGGAAGACTCATTCGAGCGAAGGTTGAAGAAACTTCCAAGGGAAGTCAAATAAGATTCCGAGAGGAATCGTAAAATAATTTACGATGTAAGGTGGAAGAAAATCCAGGAAGTTAAATAATGTTTAAAAAGTTTGTCCCGATTCCCCCGGAATTAACAGAAAGAGCCATCGACTGTTTATCGATTCATGGGTATCCAAAAACGGTGAGGAAATTGAAACATTGATCGAAAGAGTATCCATAAGATATTTTTAGAGATGTATTTTTTTTTTATTTTAAAGTCTCGAAAAATTTGAGATATTCAAACAAAACAAGTCTCTCACAATAATTTTCTCCGAAATTCAAGTGCGGGCAGGCAATAATCCTTTTGATTATTTCATAAAATCGGTATAAATCGGTATAAAACCTCAAAAATCGGTATTCTGAGTGACCTTATCTGTATATCGGTATCTAGTTCGGAACTCGGTATAAATACCGATAAATCGGTATATCTGGCAACGCTGCAGTGCATCAACATTCTAGCCAAACATAAATAAAAAATTAAAAAGTAATTTCCTGGATTCGAACCCGTGTATTCGGCATGCGATCTACGAATGCTAACCACTGCGCCACAAATGTGTTGGAATATCATGCGGGCAAACACCAATTTAAAATTCATCAAGGTGTTGTGTTTCGTATTCAAGTCAGTCAGCTGGCACTGAAAACTCTAACAGTAGGCGGGACAACAGCTCACTTTATTATATCTCAGATGACGCAGCGGGTCGTGCTGGGGCTCTCACGCGGAAGGACTGGGTTTATTCTTCAAACAGCTCCAATTCTACTACTAATGCTGATAAATCAGTACACATTAATACCTGCCTTGAGAAATAACATTCATAAAAGTGCGAACTTAAATGTAGAATTTTGATGTAGAGGACAAAAACCTTTTTAAATTTATTTTCTAAAAGTTCCGCCAGAAGCTGCTTAGAATGCTCTTCAATTATGATACCGGAACTTTCAAGTTCTTGTAACGACTTAAAAATGTAACTGCTTAGAATTCTATAGACCACCACCAACCAAGCTGCTTAAGCCACAATTAGCCTTTTATCAGAACTTTTGGTTACTTATCTAGGACATTTGTGTAATTTTCAATTGAAAAAAATTCCTATTGAAAATTAATAAAATGTTCATTTTAGCAGATTGGTAGATCAATTTCCAATCGTTTGATTTGTTTAGAATTAAAATCCATCTGCTATTGACAGAGTAATATGTGATCAAAACCTGACATCTTTTCGTAATGCGGTCGATTTCGGTTTTTTGAAATTGCACCCCCAATAAGTTGCCGAAAGACGTAATCCTACGTCAAAATGAAACACTATAGTAAAGCCGTGGGTCCCCGGTTCATGAGTTGATGGGTCGATAGGTAGGGTTCAGGTGTGGGAGCTGCCTCCCTGGCGTCGGTAGCATTGGTGCTCAGCATGGAAAACAAGATCGACGGAAAACAAATCAACGAAAAAAACGGTTGTTATGCAGAACGAACGATAAAGGAAAAAACCGCATCATAGGGGGTATGGGTGTGTGTGATGGGTTTTGAATTTCGGCCAGGTTTGAATCCCAGTCTTGCCAAGGGTCTTCCGGGATGAAAATTTTATCGATACCGCAATATTTTCCATCTCTCGCTCCTTCTTCATCTGATCTTCAAGCTTTCGTCTCTTGATACTCTCATGTTCATCTAAACCGTACAATATGTTCCGAATAAGTAGCTCATGTTCCACTTCGTCAATCGACAGATGCGATACATTCACGGTACTTCGATTGAATATCCATCGCTATGACTTGATAGCAGTCAACGGTTGACAATGCTAAATGAAATGTACTAACACCAATTCAAATAAAAGTTTCAATTTGATAAATACTAGTGTATTTATTACAGGGTATAATCAAGACCCATTAAACAAAAAAAAAATTACTAAAAATCCCCGATCTTCAAAAAAAAATCCCGTTATTTAGTATACTTGTACAGCTCAGATGTCTGCTTTTGTGTTAGTTTGCGCACTAGTAAGTAGAAATACAATAAAAAATGGTCTGTTTGGGAACACTTGGGTACCCAAGTAACAAATCTAGAGCTGCTTGGCTATATTCAAAATTTATAAAGGTTTTATTGCAGCTGCAACCATT